>NC_071286.1:23029530-23071909 GCF_943735745.2 Anopheles bellator
GACGGGCGGCGCCCAACCGGAACCTGGAAGTCCTGTGCTGTGTCCGGGTCCTGCCTGGGCGATCCGTGTAAAGAACGGGCGTGGTTTGAAATTACAGTCATTTCGCTCGTTCGAGACTTCACAGAACTCTTGACCGACGGGGACCGAGACGACCCACAGAGACCCAGGCCACTCTACGTGCCGGAACGGGCCACGTCCATCCTCTCTCCCTATCAAGGCCATCAATTTTGGGAATTCGACCGGCGTTAAGCGCTTCCTAAGGAGGCCGGGACGACAATCTTTCCAATCCACGGTCGTCGCTGAACGCCTCCTGCGGCTCGACGAAAACAATGCACAAAACTAAAGCAACAAGAAAAGGCCGGTCGGTTCGGGGCCGCTGCCGTCGCCGGTACGACCCTTCGAAAAGGAAGCAGCTGCAGCAGCGGCCTAATTGGGGGAACTACCGCCTGGAAGCACCTGGAAGCACCTGGAAGGCCTCTTGATCGCTCTTCGCCAGTTCTTCGCTTTGGCTGCGTTGTCAACACGATACTCGGAAAGCTCTGGAATGATGTGGTAACGCGTTCACAGCATTTTGATGCCTAGGACTAAGACTCTATTTGAGGATAGACTTGGGGACAGTTAGCCCAACTCCAATAACTAGTGCGGGACATTCTTCGCGCTCTGCCAGCTGTCAACCGTGACTTGTGTAAGACTTTCTAGTGGCAAGTTAATCTTCGCAGTGTGTTCGTAGGTCCTCCGAGAAAAGTTTGCTCAACCCACACGCCACGGGGTTAATCGGAATTCAATCAGTCCACGGGTGAGTTCGCACGCAGCCGATAGATGGCAGGGCAGGATACACAAGAGACCCCAGGACGACGAACACTGATCCGTGTTCAAAAAGGCTTCATTTTCTAATCTTGGCAATCGTTCCCTTTTCGGCCGACCTTCCGGTTGCCGGCGGGTCCCTGGGTGTCCCCGCCAGCACGTTTCGTTTTGCCAGCTCTCTCTCTCTCGCTCTCTCTGTCTCACACAGCGCGCGTTAGCTTGATCTTGTGGCATTTTCTATCGCCGGCTGTTGGTAGGCCATCCTTGAATGTGCAGTCAGGCGTCAGGCGGGTTTACCCAAGCGGTCCTAGGCCACCACCGCCGGGGTTGTTATGTGTTGAGCGAGGTGAACTGAGCTGGAAAAAGGATAATTAGAAAATATCCGCACCTTTTGGGCCGGCTATCTGGGCTACGCGTGGTGCGCATCCGGACCCCGGGAAGCGCAGCCGGGCGTCAAAGAGAACGGAAAAAGGTGTTTCTTTTTTCCTCTTTCGGCCGTATCGTGTGGAATGCTGTGCTGTGGTGTTGGTTGCGCCATCACCGCCAGCGATCGGGGATAGAGTTTTGCCGTTGCCAGCATAGAGCCGACCCGAGGAGGTTGTGTCCCATTTCTCTGCGCGCCTTCCAGCTGGCCTGCCACCAGCCGGCCAACTGTCTAGGAAAGCAAACACATCTGCTGCCGCGGGGGATTAAGGCCGGGGACACTCAGAGGTCGTGCCCCGCGACTGATCCACGAAAGGAGTTGGACGGTTGCACACAAAGTTCCTTTTATGAAGTTCACAAATTGCCAGAATAGCTTAATCTGCAGATGGCAGAAGGCTGCTGCTGTAGGCACCTAGGTCATGCGCATCCCGTCGTCGTCCCGAGATTAGAGCTAAGCGGGACAAAATCAGCCGGCTCATCAGACTCAACGAGATCACATTCCTAGCATATTGTGCCGCATAGCGGGCGATCCCCTATCCGTTCATAAATCACATCCCTGCTCAGCCATGCGAGTGATGCCCTTTACTGGCCGCGTTCCTAGACCAGCAACACCCAATACGCAATCTTCCGCCGTGTGCCACACGCATCGCGCCAACGATCGGAGGTGGCTCCCGCGGAATCGATACTTCGACGCACACTTATTGGGGGGAAGCACAATTAATCTTGTAAATATTTACCCAACCAAAGCCAACTTCCAGCCAGCCAGTCAGCCAGCCTGATTTACATAAATAACTGCCCGCCCGAGAGCGTGATCGTGAATTGGAATCACGATTCCGACATCGAAAGCCAGCGATGCACGAAGCGACTCAATTTGTCATACGGCGGCCGCGGTTAGGACGTGGACTATTTATAATGCGAACAAATCGCCCGGACCGCGCTCGAGTGGCGCATCATCGTGCGATCAATATCGGGGGGGGGGCCGAGCACGTCTTCCTGTCCAGCATAGGAGAGCTTCGGAGGCGAATAGCTTGGCCTTCTGAGTGTCCCTTGGATGCGTTCCAAAACCGTCACCTAGCCAGGTCCGGTCCGGTCCTGGTGGGATTGCCCAAATGAATGGACTTTAGATAGGTTCGATACAGAGAGAGAGAGAGGGAGAGAGAGTGGTGGGACCTCCACAACTCCTTTCCGTTGTCTTCGCTTCGTGTTTCCAAAGATTACGCGAGCCACACGCGGACGGTTGCGGACGGAGAGGGCCCTCCATATCAGCCGGATGTGCGTGATAAATGGGCCACAGTTTTGAAGCGCACACAACCCACCAACGACGGGGGAACTGGGCCCGTCACCTCCGTGAGCCGGAGCCGGATTCCAACCGGTCGTGATCGGAGCGGTCCCTGTCCACTCTTTCGGCTATCTCTCTCTCTGGACGGTTGGTGGCCACCGACGACCGCCGTGACCGACGCTGGCGGTAATAACTCTATATCGAGGTGGGCCCTCTTGTGGCGTGTAGCAACTCTATAACCACCGGGCCGGGCCGAGCCGGGCCTCTGTCCTATAAATTATTTATTGGCGTCAGTGCGTCACATTAGCAGCTCTCAGGCGGCACTCGACGAACCGGTGCAACGTCTCGTGTTTGCGACCCCCTTTTTGGGGACGGGGAACCGAGAGTTGCTGGCGGAGAGTGAACCGAATGATCGATTGATTGGTAATTGCTACCTTTAACATTCCTATCGCGGTGGGCCCCAACTCGGAGCGATGTTTGTCTTGTTTGGGGTTGACCCCACATACACGTGCGGATCGCGAAACGTGGCTCGGCTCACACCGCACGGACGAGAAGCTCATTCGATGCGCGAAAATCGTGATTATGTCGGGCGAAATGTGCGCCGGACGCGCGATGCGCGATGCTCGTACCTCGTGAGCGGCTTCGTGCCGATGCCACCGCCAAGGATCTACGGGGCCACAACGAAGCAGTTCACGCCACGCCAAAAGTCCCACGGGCCCCTGCCGACCCCAGCGGGGTCTTTCTTGCCGGCAAAAGTCGTGACTTCTGAGAGGCGACGGTCCGAACCCGTTACGTGGAACTTTGGCCACCCTTTTCGGGATGGAAGGTGCCGGGGGGAGGGGTTCAGCTGCTCACCGGTCGTCGGGGTAGGTTTCAACAAAACCGTTCATTGGCATGCTGGCTGGCACCGCGATCACCACACGAACCGGTGGCGAGGCTGGAGAGGGGACCAGCCAAAGTGACCGAGGGATTTATGTTTGCAAATTGTTACATTCTCTCACATATGCAAATGAGGTGGCCGCGTGGAAAACAAAACACGCGCGCCCGCCTTCGCTCAAAATGAAGATGGCAGAAGACAGGGGAGCGGGCTTGTGGGTACAACCAGCACCACGACCACTCTTCAGCAGCTTGTTGTAGGGGACACCATCCGACGGCCGCAACCAGACGGTGGTCGGCAAAAGTCAAGCTGGTTCCTGCCAAGTGCCAGCCAGGCGCGCGTGTGTCCGTAAGCCAATAAGGTGCGCAATTGCCATGTGTGTGCGTTTGTCACTAGACACGAGTGACACTAGCGCACAGAGACCGTCGATTGCATCGGTGCATGTCGCCGATGCGCTTGCCGCAGCGCGGCGGCTGCTGTTGCTAATTTGATGGCTGACAATTAGCAAAAGTGTTTAAGAGGTATTTATTTACGGCCGCCAACCACCAGGCAAAGAGCTTTCCTTGTTAGCCGCGTTCGGACGTTTCTTCCGCGTAGACCACTCGCGTGTGTGTCGAATGAAGGAAGAAGTAGCCGATGGCGATGGTAAGCCAATTGTCTCCTCTCTGCGCTCTCGAGGAAGGTAAAAAAAACAACAAGGTAAAGGTAAACAATCGTTTAGCACCTCGACCTCTCCGCCCCGAGGGGGTTAAACTGTTTGATGTTTATCCCACACACGGCCGCCTCCGAAAGTCTCCGAGCGAAGGATCGGGTTGGCGGGAAACGTGTGTTCGATCGCTTGTTCCGTCGGCGCGTTGTAAGCGATACCTCAATTACTGTCGTACGTTACCGTTGTGCGCCATCGCGAGTTGTAGTTGATCAATCGGGGGGGCCTCACTCACAACAAACATTGGTCCCCATTGGGCAAGCGATATTGACGATTTTATACTGATCTTCAACGGGATGGTAAGCAACAGTTCCCATCTGACATTTTCGAGATAGGTTTTGACCGATTTTGGGATGTGTGGTCGAGTGTTGTCATGTTGCAAAATCAGTTTATCATGTCTTTCGTTCCATTCTGGTCTTTTTTTGGCCAAAGCTTGCTTCAAACGCATTAATTGTTGTCAGTCAATTTTTTATTAGATTTGAAAAGTTAACAATACATCACACCGTTCCTATCCCACCATATGCACAACATAACCTTAGCACAGTGAATATTTGCGATGGACCTGGTTCCCCAGGCTGAACTTTGTTGCGTTTAGGATTTTTGTAATAACTCCCCTTTTCATCACCAGTGACGATTCAGTACAAGAACCCCTTTCTTTTGAGCCGCGCAAGCAGAAATTCCCAAATGGTTTTCCTTCTTTCAATGTCCCTTTCTTTAAATTCATGTGGAACCCATAAGACATTTTTCTAATCAGCTCCATAGTACTCAGTCAATGGGAAACTGTCGTGTCGTCAACTCCTAACATCTCTGCAAGTTCTTTCTGCGTCTAACATGCATCCCGGACGAGCAACGCCGCTAATTCTACATCATACATATTTCATAACAATTTATTGAGTAAACTATTGTAAAACGGCAAGAATTAAATTGCACACCCAATAGATTATTTTGGCTAGATTGTGTAGGACTGTCATACAAACTAAATTAGGATTGAAGTAATAGTTGCCTGAACTCTATTAGATACTAGAGAACGCCAAGTGCCGGATGAAAAGTGGTTTAATGTTTCAATTGCTCCATTGTGTGTCCTTTTTATCTATTTGATTGTTATTCAACCGAAGTGGTAATTCTATTGATACATTATTGATTGCGTTCGACCAGAAAGTTATGATCGCCAGAGTAGCACGCCTAATTAGCACGTATTGTGGCAGCCATCAGATCGGGAGCTTGACTTCGCGAAGCTAAAAATGTGTGAAGGCTGCAGCAGCGGAGGACAACTCTATTGGCACTCTGCATGAAAGGGTTGCGAACCGATAAAAAAATATCAATTTTCCCTGCCTCACTCAATAACCATGTAATGCTTTCAATATGTTGCTTTGGCCTGGGCTTCGAGAATGTTTTAAATTCAATTGAACAATTTAGTGCCGTTCGTTTTAATTACGCCTCGCCTCGCGGAGCATAAATACGTTAAAAACAGATTACGCGAATGAAAGCCGCCCCGGTTGAAACTACGGAGAAAAACCGGGTCCCGCCAACGGCAAAAGAAAACCGAACCGTAATCAAAATAACCAAATCTACAGATGTTTCCCATTTCGGAAGGTGTTCGTGCCGCAAGCGGATCGGTTTGATGATACCGCACACCGCACCCCACATCCTACACCGCGCACCAGTTGGCGACATTCTCCGGCCAAAACGGCCCAAACACAACACGGGAAAAGAATATCGATCGTGGATTTATTTATAAATTCTGACCATTTGCCAAGTTGGCTCCGGGCCACCGAGAGCCACCAACGTCCGCCGGAAAAGTCTGCCGTTGGTGGGTGGCCCCCGGAATGCCTGGGGGCCAGGGCTGGGTCGGCGAGCATTTTCCAGTGTGAAGCACCAAATAAATGAATACGAACCAAAAAAACAGCACGCGAATGTAGCCGGCCGGCGGTGGCAGGACGATGCATAAACCTTCTCAGCCAGAGACACACACGCGCGGGGTGTATCGATTTTGGATTCGTTTCTGCTTTTTGTTTTTCCGTTTTCCGTTCAGCGGGGTTCAGAATGATTTTTTCGTTCGCCATTTTCCTTCACTGGCAGAGTTGCTGCAGCATATGAACCATGTTTTCGCCACAATGCGATCTGCCTTCGGGATCTGCAGGAGAAGGGCGTGCGCCGGGCCGAAGGAAACCGAATGGAAACCTTCTTGTGTATGTGTCGCATTTTGTGTCGGTTTTTATGCTGCAGCACCATCAACAACAACCTGCCACAAACAAGTGTGCCAACTGGCTGCTGCTTCGCAACGAGGCGCACAACAATCTATCTACATTGTCACTAGATAAGCTCAATCATACCGAGATCGCCGAGCAGCTGTGGCGGCAGTGATGGGTTGTGGTTCGTTTTTACTATCTGACCATAAAATGGCGTCCGTGAAGGTCCGCCCGTGTGGCATAAAACTCATAAGAAGCGCTGGCCACTGTTTTATGATTATCTTTCTTGTCGGACCAGGAAAAGGGACCAAGGATCAAATATTGTTTCTATTGGCTGTCGCTGCAAAGCATAACACATTGTTCGACGAAACACATTGTGGTTGTGCACCGGCGGTGAAGGCGCGCCGTAAAACAGTTACCTCGTCTCACGATGTACGATCGATGAAGTGACATTTGATGCTGCTATTATCGCCAGCAAGATGCTTTTTGGAGAGAGCAATCCAGCCCCGTTAGAGAAGCTATCGTTCATGGGAGATCAGATCGGATTATTATGAGGTTTCATGAGTGCTCAACATAAATTGAAACAATTCTTCGACCACATGTGCCCGCGCAGAACAAACCGATCCGGCCCAACCACATCCGGCAGGGCATTGATAAATTGCTCGAACGTGCGCGTGTTCGTGAGTGATCGCGATCTTCGTTTTGATCTTCCACCACACCATGAGGAGCCACCGGAGGAACTAATCGAAAACGCGGGTGCAACGGGGCTACGGCCGGGGCACTGTTGTTCACGCTTCACCGCTGCGCAACGGATTGCACGTGTTGTTTACGTGGGTCGCCGCTGCGCAGTGCGCCCTGATTGACACGTGAGCCGCCCTTCAAGAGGATCGCTCGATCCACCCTCATCCGCTTCCAGCACACGTTCCTCATTTTTCCCCCTTTTGCTTTTAGTGTGAAATACGAGCTGCTCTTGGGGGTTTGTGTCTTTGTGTGCGTTGGACAGGACGTGCCAACAACGGATGCGTAATTCGAAACGCTAAAAACCCCGTTTTTCTCTCGAAAGGATTGCCGAAGAAATGAAGACGAAATCATGGCCCATCTTCAGCATCGTTTTACCGGCCCTCATCAATTTGTCACATAATTTAGCAAACTCGAGCAAGCATTAGATATGGTGAAGAAACGCATGATCGCGCCCACAGGCCGACCGACCCGGTAATTAGCGTCGTTTTGTCGCTCGGAAGGCCGCAAACACACTTCGGCGCTTCACGCGCATAAATTATGTTTTTTTGAGTCACACATTCGTCCCTCAGCTAGTTACGACCCACGCCACTCGGTACGGCAGACAGCGGTCTTTGGTAGGCGATAAAATGTCACATTTCCGAGATTTCCACCCCAAAGGTAAACAGTTTTATTACTCCGCATTATATTAACTTGTATCGGCAAAAAAGGGGGCCGCGAAACCCGCGAGCCGTATGATGATAGGTCGTTCCCGAACGGTCTCTACTTCGCATCCTGCGCGCATCATCATCATCGTCGACGAGTGGGAAAATCGGTTCGAAAAAAAAAGGTTGGAAAATGGGATGAAAATCTAATTTTAATTAGTTTAGATCAACGATCCGCACCATTGCCGGCTGCGGCGGCGGCTTGGCATCAAAACTACGATTCTTTCCGACCGCAACTTGCTACCACACGCCATGCGCCTCTCGCTCTCTGTTGCTCTGTTGCTGACACACGCGCACGCTGCCAGCACCGGGGGGCCCGGTTGACCGTGACCGAGTGGCGGTGGTGGTGCTGGGGCCGAGCACGAAAATGTTCACCATCAACCGCCGCCCGGAGATGGCCGCTAATTGCGCAATTATTGCGCAGCGTCATGGAAATTGCGGCGTAGGAACTTCGGCCGGCGCCGCAGCCGCCCCATTCGGATCTCGGAACTGCTTCGGGGTCGGCTTGTCGTAGATCGGCGGGAACTGCGGTGGGTGGTGGAAGTAATTTGAATACGACGGCGATGACCGCGCGCGCGCCCGCAGAGAGTAAACCCAGCGAGAAAACGGTTTCCGTAGATGTTTGATTGATTTACTCGGAACCCTGGATCCGTTCCCGGTTTGTGGGAGGGGAAACGTTTACAGCCCAAGTTTGTGATCGTTTAAATATGGATATTGTTGCCTCCGGACGTTCGGAGCCGTGTGGTGGCCCAGCGGACAGCGCACGGTTACTGGCTGCCGCTCTTTGATTTATCGGTTCAATTCCTGAAATTGGCAAGGTCGACACGCAAGGTTCTTCTCCACGCTTTCAGAGGTACATCAAAGAATCTAACCCGAATTCTGAATAACTTGGCAGAATGCGAGGTTTGCTATTGTATGTGGTGTGTTCAAAAAGTTCTGACAATTTTGTACTTATGCGGGTTACGAGATTTGGATTTTTCGATTTTTTGTGGCGTTATGTTGCTACTCATGTCACTCACTTACGTTGACAACTTCGGCCATTTTGAGTGATCAGTCATTTTTTGACAGCTGTTTTGCTTGGATGTGTTTTGGCTTATCGTCGATTTTTGTCTCTTCCAAAAAATGGATGGCAAAAATGGAATCTTCATCAAATTTTGTGTGAAACACGACATTAAGACGCATTCGAAATATTGACTGTGTCCTATGGTGAAGCTATTATAACCCAAAGCAGCGTTTATTGGTGGTTCAAAATCTTCTCAGAGGGCCGAGAAGATGTCGAACGTCGAAAAGCCATGTTTGGTTGAATATGAACAGTTTTGCTTCCAGTTTTCTTCGATTGCATGGACGTGGTGCATCATGAATTGTTGCCAAAAGATAGAACTGCCAATTAGGAATATTACCTGCAAGTTATGTGCAATTTACCCGAAGCAATCCGCCACAAAGGCTCGGATTTGTGGAAAGACAAAAATTAGCCTTCGTGCTCACACATCGTTGTTTCTGCCCGAATTTTTGGCCAAAACAACACTCTAATGATGCCAAGGTCACCGTGTTCCCCACAACTGACCCTCTTTGACTTTCTCCTGTTTCCAAAAATAAAACTACCGCTTCGTGGATAATTACTTGTGGAGTAGACAAAAATCGAAGATAAGTCCAGGGAAACGTCCAAGGAAAACAGTATACGGAAACAGCAAATCGAATAGACGTACCCCACGTAAACACAAAATTGTCAGGACTTTTTGAACACACCACGTAGTTTAAAAGAGACGGAAATTAGTTAAACCATGAACTGCAGAAGTTCGAACTGCAGAACGACGTGTTGGTAAATAATATTTGAGGTGTTAATTGGAGGTTAATTGTAAATCAACAACCGCCTTATCGGTTCTCGCACCTTCAAACGACTTGAGGAGTTGTTAAAGAAAAACTTTGCAAAACAGTGCGACACACACGAGTGCTGTGCGTCAGTCGTCCCTTTGCGGAGCCCCGTCTACTACTTCACAAGATACACACACTTCAGAGGTTCCGTCGGTGACGGCTGCTTGGGCGCTACACGCGTCCCAGACACCGCATCACCACCACCAGCAGCGTTCGGGGCACTTGATCACCCCTGGTAAGTGCCCACCAATATGGTCCACACGGGGGTCCGCGCACGGGTGTTCTATGCGCGAAAACCTTCCGTGCACCGAACAATCCGATCGATTGTCGGCGAGCCCGGGGGAAGGTTGTTCCGCGAGACAGGAATGCACACCACCGGGCGATCGGGCGAATGAATGTTGCCGAGGTGCTGCGCGCGCTGTGGCTGATTTGCGTTGCGCGCGCGCCTCGCCTGAGTAAGCGAGATTCCAGAGTCCAATTTATGAGGTGGACCAGTGTGGTGCGGACTGTGTGTATGGATACGACCCGCTGCAAGCTGGAATTGCAACGAACGGCGGCCGCATTGTGCGGAATGCACTCGCCACCGCAGTTCTATTGGATTCCAGCGCGCCAACAACCTCACAGCAAGAAGAGACCAGGGAACCGGCTGGGGCTGCCTGTGCTCCGGGCGAGTGCTCGAAATGGTAAACGCAAGCCTTTTGCGGGCGGGTGACATGACGGAGGGCAAGCTGAGTAGCAGATAGTGATATCATCATACCCTGCGCGGCCGTATGTTGGTTGGCTGGAGGACAACAAAATCCGGTAGCACTCCTGCGACATTCCGACGACGGTTTCGCGGGCGTCCTTCGTCGCATCCTTAATCGAGCATCGTATTTGCTCACCCCGCAAATACGACAGACGTGCTAATAGGTGGCCGAGAGCTAGATGTTGTGTCCGGTTTCAAAGGGTCTAAGGATAGCAGCAACAATGGCAGAACTGAGACGATCCGCACTAGGGTGTTGGCAGCAAACAGATCGTTCTAGAGTCTGAGGAAACTATTTCGCTTACATACAGAATCTTTATAATCCATCCATTCACATATGCATCTGAGACATGGACTCTGTCTAAATCTGCTGTAAAAGAAAGCTGATCTGCCCTGTCCAAAATAGATGTGCGCAATGAACGATGAACTCACTGTCGTGCAGTGTATACGCCTCGTCATGCTCTGGTGGGCTGATCATGTCATGAGGAAGTCTTCTCAGGCCGCGTTGATAGGCCTCATTGGAGCCATAGAATGGTAGACCAATAGTAGAAATGAACCGAGCAGTCGCTCTACGACAGAAACATCAGCGATGCGCATAGAAAGGAAACATATGCTAAGAAGAAAACAGAGCGAGCTCCTTGGCAGCTGGGCTGTGGGACTTGGGAAGAACTTTCCAAATTTCTCCCTTCATCTTGGAGTGCCTACTACACCCAAGCATCGTAAAGTTGCTCATTTATTGCAACTGCCTGTATAATCGTCACGGCCAGCGTGGCAGCATAAACGAGCCGCGGCACAACATATCAGAGGACGCGCTCGCACGCTGTGTTCTGAGCGGTTTACGATGCGCCATTAATTCGCGTTTATTGTGTGGTAGTTCTCCTTCCGCGTGGTGGTCGCTCTGGGATTTGTTGTTATAAAAAAGAAATTGTGGCAAATTAACTGACACAATATTGTTGCCGGAGTGCCGGACAACATCGACTTCCACGGCCCCGGCCCGGGCAACCCGGGGTCGATTGACTATTATTAGCATATCGCGAGCTGGTTTTTACGCTTGCTCGCGCGCAATAGACATTCCTCAATCCAAACATGATTTCAATCATGACACACGCACGCGCAACACCAATATGACACCTTTTTTATCAGGGCACACGACATAAAATTCTAATTAAACCTGCGCTGAGCGGTGGTGGTGGGTTCCGCGGGACCAACCCTAGAGCCGAGTGATCCCGGTGCGGGCCCCACCGGTTTGTGTCGTGAAGCAATAATTTATTTATTGATTAAAACCACAGTCATTGTGATGCTGATGGTTCCGGCTTCGAGCCGCGCACATGCAGGCAGTTAGTTGCGTGATGCAAAACAAAAGTGCAGTACGCGGTGCATTAGCGGACTAGCAGCGACTTGTTTTATTGCCCGGAGCCGAGCCCGGAGATAACCATTTATCAAGCCGGATCATGGGGGTCATGATGCAAAAATGTGAGAAGAATATTCAATTGGCAGCATTGGTCTTTGGGGCTCCATTAGAGGGCGCGCACAATGACGTGCATCAGAGCCTAGCGCCGTAAGCGTTTATTACTTTGAATATCAACCGAGAGCAGTCAGTTTCTCGTTATTTTCCTTCCATTGATGATATGCCATATGCTTTGTTGTTTGTTTTTTTTTCGGCAGGGCCCAATAAAGTGGTGAGCGCATTTCTAAATTAGGAAGCCCAATCGAGCAAGATAAGACAGACCAGACCAGGCAGCCCGACCCTTGTGCAGCCTTATCACGGCACAGCCTTCGAGCGATGATCATGGGAGACCGCCGTTCGAGATACTCTTGAAGGCCACGATAAAGATGGGGCAGGCAAAAAGCACGACACAAGCGCGCCAAAACGGCCACAAACTGCGCCATCGGTATCTGCGCTGTTTGCTCTTGGCAACCTGTTGAAGGCCCAGTGCTGCGCCCAGCTGTAAATCACCACCTTCTTCGAGTGCCAAGCGCGCCCAGAGCGGTCTCTGGTGGTATTTAACGCTGTACCCAACACAAGTTGTAAAGATATAAATTTAATTGAAAGCTAATCGAATCGTGGGCCGCTCTCGGAGCATGCGGCGACTGGCGCGAATTCCGCGGGCGCGAGATGTGACCGCGCCACGCGTGACTGTCACATGGTGAAATGTGACTCACATTTCGCGGTCGCGTTTTGGGAGGCCCCAATAAATTGGGTGGTCGATCGATCAAAGTCAGGTTTTGATTTCTTTCAATTTTTTTCACTTACTTCCTGCCGAGATTTAAGCGGCGAGATATACGATCCGACGGCATTGGTCACAGTCGTGACATTTTACACCTTATTCACCCGTGTGCGCCTTCGCATCGATGCGGAATCGATGGCGGCTCCGTCCACTGGGTGGTTCAAGTCGGAATGATTTATTTGCATAATTTAAATGCATCGCAAGACCAGCATGGTGAGGTGGAGCCAGCAATGAGCACGGTTAGAAGCTCAAGCGGACGAGATATAGTTAATTAGAAGCAGGGCTGAGATTTACTTTTCTTTCTGTTTAATTATCCTTTTTAAAATGATGAAAAATGAACATCGAGTTGTTTGCTTTCTTGTCAATCCTGTGTCAACAGCATTGCGCAACGACGGCGAGATAATGCCCTTCGCGTGCTCATCACCCCAAGGCAAGAGCAAACATACCCATTTATCTCTTTAGCAATGATTCATCCAGCACACCCTATCCAATCGCCCCCGGGATTCTTCGGTAGTCGACCGCGATCTGTCTCTCCTCTATCAGTTGATAAACGATCGATCTTGAGCGAAGCTTCCCAGTTGTTCAGCCTCAAACCAATCACGCAACCGAAAAGGGCCGGAGCTTATCATGGCACCCAACAACAATGCCATCAATCAAACCCCAACAATCGTCATCATGCTGCTGTCGGCTGCTCAGCACCAAATTCCGGTGTAAAATCCGGTTGCTGCTTTATTTGTGTTCTTTTGCGAACCGAACGAAAAAGGAAAACTTTCGTCTGAGCGAACGTCGAAAGCTTTATCCTTTTGGGTGCCGGTCAGTAAACTAATCGATCGATTTATCGGCCGACCGGCCGAAGCAGTGTCCCCACGGTCCTAAGGTAAATGATCGAAGGAGTCGGGCGTAGTCCTACGAGTTCCGGCTTTCACCGGCAAATAATCTGAGCAAATGCTGCTATCCACCATCATTGAGCGGCGGACTGGCGACCGGAAAAGCGGGGGCTTCCTGGCAAAGCAACCTTTTCCACGGACGCGGAAATGGGCCAAAGGTTTTCTTCGTCGTCGTCGTCCGGTTTTTGAGGGTCAACCGAATCCCAAAAAGTGGGCAGCATAAATTTTCCTCCCACGGACCGCCCCATGACCGGAAGCGCTTAGGCTGATGTATTTTGACACATCATCATCATCATCTTCGTTGGGTTTCGGAGAATCATAAGATGTTCCACGGGTCGGATGGATACCGATATCTCCGTAATCGTCATAGATTTGTGGTTTATATGCTGTGGGCTGATCCCCGACAACATTGTGTAACTTTGGCACGAGTAAAATCATAAAACAAAATGTTGAGTGCATCGGGTGAGTAAATTTAGGTGTCGCAGCGCTGTGCGCGATGATCGATTCCGTTCTTGGCAGGGCGCGGCTGGAGAAAGCCATCGCCGGCCGACCTCAACGCAGACAGGACACTCTCTCTCCTGTCGGTCGGTGGTTGCCTTTTATGTTGCGGTGGTACCGTTTTATTGCCTTCCGCCCGTTTCCAACCACCCACCCGGCGGCGACAACGGCGTATGCTTTTGTTCTGCCGGCGGCGTAAAGTCCGTGGCGTAGTTTGGGAATTGCGGGCAGCAGCGACAACGACGACGTGCTCGGAATTGCAAATGAGCACACGATGCTCCTCGCTGGTGTTCGGTTCTTTTCATGATTCCATGTTCCGATTCCCGGACGAGGCAAGCGACGATGTCACGAAAGGACACGGACCAAACTGGAGTGTTTGGGTAAATCTCGACCGCGGCGAAACACAATCCTTTTTGGCTGCGGGAAATCTTTTCGCCGGCGACACCGAGCCTGGTGAAATGATTCGATTCCGTCACTTTCGTTGGGCCGGTTAACGGTACCGACATTTGTCCGGCCATCGGCCGATCGACAACAAGTTAATGTGGCGAACAAATTGAGCCATCACAAGCCCAAGCCCACCATCAAACAATCCCGCGCGCAACCTACAGCTACTGCTAATCGAG
The DNA here is from genome assembly GCF_943735745.2 of Anopheles bellator. Classification (NCBI taxonomy): domain Eukaryota; kingdom Metazoa; phylum Arthropoda; class Insecta; order Diptera; family Culicidae; genus Anopheles; species Anopheles bellator. The sequence goes on from NC_071286.1 coordinate 23,044,101, forward strand.
GAAACAATTATCTTCCCCCCAGATCGCGCCCCGAATCGGCCCGTTATCGGCCGGCGGAATGCGGTGGAACAATCGCGAAACAACCCGAAACCAAAGCCGCGCGACCCTCAAGAAGGTCGAAGAAATAAGAAACGCGAAACCTCCGCTGTGCGCGGCGCTGGACAAGAAGGCGGCAACAGGCAGCAGAATAAAACACAACATTGAACACCAGCACCAACCACGAAGAAGAAGCGGAGCGAGCAATGTTGTGGGGGACAAAATGTGGGCCGCCCGAAATGCCCGAAAAAAACCGCGACCGACCGAACACAACACAATCGGACTAATCTTATCAGCTTTTAGCGCATATGTTTGGCTTTGGGTTGGGTGGTTCTCGCCGGTGGCCGGGCACCCCGTTGCCTATGGAACTGCCCAGGGCCGCCGGCGGGGAGAGAGTTTCATTTTTTTCTCACCGTCAAACAAGCCGCTGTGGTTAAGGATTTAATGTATAAATTTAGTCTTTCATCGCGCGCGCCGATCGGGGAGGGATTTTCAATTTTCTTAATCATCCACTCGTCTCGTCTCGGTCCTCCGGGTATTGTGGTGGGTTTTTCTTCCTTTCACTCCTTTCTTCTTGCCTTCTGGTGCCTTATCGCGCGGCGCGTTGTTTGGAGTTTCCGGTCCCGGGGACGATTTGATTTGTGGCTTATTACGAGGGTCGCGCGCGGCATCAGCAATTGCCCGCATACGCAGCTCGGGCGCTAATTGATAATGATTTATGGGAACGCGGGAAGTACGCGGCGAACACACTGAATATTCTCCTTTTTTTTCTATTGTGCACGGAGAGCGGCGGCCAACAAATGATGGCTCCTTGTGATAGTTATTTAAATCCCAAAAAAAAGCAGAATGGCATATTGCGAATAAAACGATTAGAATCGAATTTCCGAAGGCTTGAATAATGGTAAACGCCACGGAACGTGATGTACCCACATTAAATGGTGGCGGCCTATTCGTGGTCGTCGTCGGCCCATATTATGCAACCCCATTAGCCGCCTGCATCCAACCTGCTGCTGCGCGTCGCTTTTGTGGTCGCCGCCGCCGTTTCTGAATGCACTTTTTTGGAAGCAACAAACCGTAAAAAGTGGCCGAAGACCGAAAAATAAAATGCGATCACTTTTAATAACCTGTTTCGATGATGGCCCCGTCACCGGAAGTGGCCACCGGACACCACGGCAGCGAACACGCTGTGCGGTGTGGTGTGTCAGCTGGCCCCGGGCGATGGATGGTTTTCGTCAGAGCCCTGGCCAGCTGGAACCATTGAGGTTCAACCGCAGGCACAGCGGGCGAGCGAGGCAAGGAATAGAATTACCGAATGGCAATCGATACACGATCCTTCGCAGGAAGGGACGGGATCATTATCACGCGACGGGGAAGCCCAGTGGTGGTGGTGGTGGAGCACAATTTACGACACCACTCGCCCTCTTGGTTTTCAGTTTCAACAATATTTCGATGATCGACAGAAAAAAAGGCTCCCTTCAAGGGTGCAGGCAGGTTGGCGCAGAGCGAGAGCACGGTAATTTGTTACTCCTTCAAGCGCCTTCAGGTCCCAGTGGTAGCACGAGGAACATTCGTGCATCCGAAGCCAGCTGACAACTGTGTGTTAGAACAGCAGACGTCCCCTAAGGAAGCCGCTCCAGGATGCACCGATGACTGATTAGGCGCACCAGCGGGTCCAATCTTCGATCCTAGCGATCCAATCGGCCAGGATCGTTTGGTTGGTCGTGAAGTCACCTGTCGTGGCGGTGTCGCAATGTTTGGGTTGGGGAATATTAAATTCACCCTCTTTAAGCTTCTCTCCGACTCGCGAACACGATTAATTCGTCTGATCGATCCTTTGAATCGGGCTCGTGTTGGAAGAACGATTCGTACCAAACAAGTGTTTCCTCGACAACATTGGGGAGGCCCGGAGCTACCTGCGGACATCTTGATGCCGCCGCCGTCGAAACGAATTTATACGCCGATGGCCGGGGACGCTCGGGGCATATTTAACGTCGCGCGAAACCGACCTCCAGCTTCCAGAAATAGCTCAACACGGGACGACGGCGGTCTGTAGTATCGTACTCGTTTTGTGTTGGCCAGATGAGACGATGACCGAAGTTGGCCACAGTCTTTGAAAGTCCGTATCCCGGACGTCGAAAGGACATTCCGGCAGTGTTGTTGCCGTTGCTACCTTTCCAATGGCGTCCATATGACACTTTAACATTCATTCGACGCCGTTTATTTGACACTTTAACAAATACGCTCGCAGCCACCCGCGGCGAATGGCGTACTTTCTGAGCGCGCTCTCTCTCACTCCCTCTATCTGTGTGGGATTTTTCAGCCAGCTTCAAAATGATTTGATTTTAATGAAATGAAAATACCTTGCGGGAATACGCTGTGTGCGCCCTAAGGTAAGTGAAAATGGTGGCTATTTTCCATTCCACCGAAAAAGGTCGACCTTTCCCATTTTCCACACTCCTTTCTCGTTTACATTTATGATGCCCTCCAGCGGCACATCCTGCGGCACAATGCGGCGTGTTGGGGACGTGTGTGCAGTCGTGCTGGGGGCGTTGAGTTCCAGCCAATCGAAACGTTACACAATTGGGGACAGCCGCCACGACCGCCTTGACCTGAGATGCCATCATGACGCGTTTGGGTCCACCAAAGGACATAACACCCGTGCGTGATCGAGCAGTGGCTGGACACACACAGCGAGCGCACAAACACACACGCAGGTCAGCTCCTCCGGGGGCACCGAAAAGAGGTCGAGGTCTTTAGGGAACGGTGACGGGGACGTCTCTCCAGAGTTCAGAAGGGTACCAAACCGTCGGTATGACTCCACCAAAATCCTGTTATATAAACCGCCCCGACACACACATACACACACACGAGCGAAAACATTCTAGTCAGCGGACAAGGACACACATAAGGGTACCGGATGAATCCTTGTGCTCGGCCGACACAGGACATACTGGCCTACCCGACAAAAAAAGACGCCGGCACGGCTTATGTGGAGCACATTCCTTCGGAGGAGTGTATAATCTCTCGCACACGTACCAACACATGCACCGAGGGGGGGAACGAGTGAATGGGTGTGTTTGTGTCTGGCTTTTGGAGTACCTCGAGGACTGGCCGAGCAGGGGATGGGAGACAGACAGACAGACACTCCGACATCCGGCGACGAACGACGACAGTGGCTCTGGTGTGTCTGTGGAAAGTGAAAGGAGCTTACCAGGATTCGTTTGTCCTTCAGCAGCGGCCATCGGACCATGGGGTAGGCATTAAGGGGGCGGCCACCACACAGGTCAAGGTGGTTTTCGCGAGGGACACTTTTTCCCGGCAAAAACCCGTTTTCGTTCTGGATGTCGACATGCTCTGCCATAGTCGCCATGGTCAGTCGAGGCCAGACGTGGCCAGCCAGCCAGCAGTGCAGGACCAATGCCTCCCACTGCTACGCCTTACACACACAGCAACGCGTTGCTCCAGAGAGACACGAGTAAGTGTGGCCGTTGTGTAATTGCTCAGGCGACAGGCGAATTCGGTTGCTGGTTGGACGAGCCACGAAGGCAGATACGAATTTAATTTAGCAAATAATTAGGGACATTCAGCCCGGGGCTGAAGCGGCTCTGAGGACGATTACACGACATTCAATTCGAACAAATGAACGTTTTGTAGCAGCAAAAAACCCATAATAGAAACATTGCAATACACTCGAGAAAATGCGCTCGATATCCGGCGGACCACCGCTCGATTAGAGGTCAAACGTTCGGTCCTTGAGCTACCGAGTTCGCTACCGTATTTGTGCTCCTCCTAAAAAGTAAGCGTATCCTGTGGAACCTCCGAATCCACCATCGTCCGACATTCGGTTGCCATCGACAGAGAAAGAGAGCGAGAGAGAGGGATGGAAAGGGCTTACATAATAAGGGTTGTCTAACCGCACAGTCCTTTTCTATCCACCACCGGTCTCAGGTCTATACTCAGGGCAGGGCAGCATAATTTTGAACAAATTGAAAATATTTCATAATGCGGCGGCTGCTGATGGGGTTTATTCCATTTCGTACATTTTGTGCGCGTGATAAGGGTTTCCCCTTTCTGACTCCCCCCGGGCCGGCAGCCCGCTAAAGTCCAGAGAGTTCAGGTTCGGCTAGACCACCACAATTTCACAGGAACAGCGCACCGCGAGATGCACCCCGGTTTGGATGGCCACAGAGAATGAAGATAAAGCAGTGGTGGGTAATAAATAAGAAGGATAAAGTAGAAGGACTTCTGGAGCATGAAAACCCCCTGCTTGCAATAGTTGGCCGTACATGATGGCGTTGCAAGAGATGCAAGAGTTTTTCTTTTCTTGCTTCTTCGTCTCCGACCGATCGAGAGCACAACATTAAAGGGCGGCGAACGGGGTTCGCCAACCTGAAGGCCACAGAAAAGTTTATGCTCGGGAACAGTACAACAGAGCGCCGGGGATCGAATATGAGAGCGCGACTGGCGCAAAAGAAGATTAAATAAAATCAGCCTCCGCAGCAGCAGCAGGAGCAGTATGGACGACGAAATGGGTTCGATCCCTTCGACCAGATTCGCCGCGACCGGGGTCGTTTTCCACAGACCGCGGGCCCGTCGCCGTCGTCGTCGTCGTCGGCCATCAGCATCATCGTCGTCGTATGTACGTGATCATGATTAAAAGATACGACACAATATGCCCTTCGCAAGTGTTACTTCACAGACGCGCACCACAGAGAGCTAGGGCGCCCTAGCAAGGACTCTAAGGAGCTAGAAAGTGCCATCGGCCATGCGCGCACGTGTGTCTGTGTCTCCGTTCTCTCTGGCGGCAACAATCGCAAACCGGTTGACCTTCGGGGTCGGTCTCGCCGGCACAGGGGACGACCGCGAGCGCGAACGCGCTTATGCGAACGACCCCGCCGGTCGTATGGGTTTTATGCTCTCCTGGTCTGGTCTGCGCATAGAGCTGTGGCGCGGTCTTGGCGACGGATCAGCACCATCACCCCATCAGCGCGCGGATGTGGGAATTTATGCTGCGGCGCGGCGTTTCTTATTTTTATCTTCCGTTCGCGGCCCGTTGCACGCGCACGTTTCGGTGTTGTTTCTTCGCCCGATGATGAACTGTATGGTCCCGGTTCCTCTGCCCGGTTCTCACCATCCTTGCTAACCCCATAAAACGGGTTATTTATGGGTGTATAATTGTGTCGGCACTGAGGGTACCTCGGTTTGCTAGGATTAAATGAGGCTTGAGGCGCACACGCTTGTGACGCGAATCTAACGTGTTTGGTGCTTGTTTGTTAATTAAAGCGCAATCGACGACGAGTGGGGCAATGAATCTAACTTAAACAAATCGTCGAGCGGTGGTAACGTGCGTTGGTGTCATCCTGGCGGCCATAAATTCGATTCCGAATGTGAGAAGTAATTTGCCGTTTCGAGAGTTGCGTAATCAGTTCTTCCAGCCAAACACGTCATGTGTGTTTAAACTTCCATGAATTGGTGACCCGACCTAGGCACAGCGTCCAGCGTCCAGTGTCACAACCTGACGAACCACTGATAATTTACCCATCATTCTGCGCAGGCACAGGCAAGGATGCTCGAGAGGGTGTTGAGGTGGCAGCACCAAAAGTCAACGTACTTGCGCGCTTCCCGCAATGGGGATGCAGCGCTTATGCAGCCAGCCAGTCAGCAACAGCAGCAGTGGCGGGCAACAATGAAAAAGAAAACAATTGGCTTCACCGGCAGCGGGCCAACTTTTAGACGGCGACGTTTATGCTCTGCAGTGGCTCTGCTGCCACATCATGCTTTACTCCCGCCGTCGATCAGCCGCCTCTCGTCGCGCGTCCAATCTGCGCTTCTGCATCATCATCTTCCCCGTGCGTCGTCGTCGTCGTCGTTTTGCCCATTTAGAGGACGACCAACGACGACCTGCTGCTGCTCCCGTTGGGACTCCATTCCATTCTGCATCCCCGCTGCGCGCTCGAGTGCGCAGTCGAGCGACACACGATGGTCACATAATTTGTCACGTTTCGCATTCATCGTGACGACCGATTCTTGGCAAGGCGGCAGAGAAAGGGATAGTGCGAGGGAGTGCAATGTGTATGTGTAGTGCACCCGAGTGAATGCAAAGAGAAAAGAACTTAAACTTTGTGCCCATTAAAAAAAACCGTAAATGGATGTCAACCACCCATCTGGAGAAAGGTGGTAGCGGCAACCACAGGAAAAGCTTTTCGCGCGGGGCCGTGGGCCAGCCGAAAGAAAAATCACGATGCACTTTTTTCACACTCAGTGGCGAGCAGCGACAGCCCTTCTCAAAACGTTGAAAAGGGGGCGCTTTGAAACAAAAAAAAACAAACCAACCCTGGACACTTTCTAACACCCTGTCTCTCTCTCTCTCTCTCTATCGCTAAGACACGATGTGCATAAACAGTGAACAAATTGTCTGCTAACTGCCTTTGCCAACACGGAGCGGGCCAGTACCGCACCGAGCGCGCAATAAGAATTGCAAAGTATCGTCTTCAGGCTGCTGCCGGAAAGACACAACTCGGCAAGTCCGGTGAAGGATACGCAGCGCAGAGCAGCGAGATTTAATCGTCTGCGAAGTGCATAAGACGGACGCGCCCTGGGACGTCGCTCTGAAATGGCGCAGCCAGGAGATTTCGACGGCTATGCTGGGCGCCCGCCGTTTGGACGGAGGTTTTCTATTTTACGGGCGAGAGATTTATCACAAAAACAACGACTAAATAGGAAAGCAGCACCGTGTAGCAGAAAAGTCTCGGGACTCGAACGGCATAATTCGGTAGTTTGAAAGCCGCAATTTGTTTCTCTCCTGTGTATGGTCCCATCATTCTTTTGTCGATTAGAATGGATGCGGAAAAGTTACAACAGATCCCATTACTACTTGGTTTTCATTCAATAATGAATCAAGGTTTTAATTTAAAAGGGGTTACACAAGGGGTCAATAGATTGGTTTGTTATGATAACATATAATTTAAGATCGAAACGAATGAATAGAAATAGAAAGCGAATGGGTCAATATAAAGCATCAATAACGTATCGAAAAAAGCTGAAGCCAAATGTAGGAAGTAATCCTTTGCGTGACTGACAAATCCATTTTTTTTCGAACATTCTGGGAAACTCTGATCGGTTTTTCTTCGAGCGAAATAACGTCCCTTTAAGAACTGAGAACTCTTTATAACCGATTGCGCGAGTCCCAAATCCAACATAAAAATAGTTTCGGGATTTACAGCGGGATGCTAATTATTGTAGCATTCGATTAGTTATCCAATTCGAGTACGAGCTCACACTTGCCGCACTGTGCGTGCTCCAGAACTCCCATGGCCTAGCAGAACCCTCGTCGAATGTCGAAAGGGGTGCGATGCAAGAGCTCTTTCGTACGATCATAAAATTCACGATGTATTGAATAGTTAATCAATTTGCGAAGAAAAAAAATCATGGGATCGATGTTCCGGTTGCCAGATCGGAATTGCCCGTTCACGAATCGATGCTAACGATGCATTTCACACCTCTGTCGGAGCAGCCCTTTACATCCCCCAGTTGGTTGGATTCGGTTCGGATCGGATTGGACCAACGAACCAACCAAAGCGGAACGTGAGCATGGAGCGGAAAGCCATCAGCATCCACACGATGCACCCCGAGATGCGTGAACTTTGCGAATCTGAAACCGGAGAACTCGGTTTTCGAAGAAGTGTTGGTCAACTGATGCTGACTCTTTTAAGCATTATTCCGCTCGCTCGTGGTGAAGTGAATTTAAGCCACACCGAAAGCAGAAAGCACAACGCACAAAAAACGACGGAACAAATTGCACAGCCTTTCGCACCCGTTAGCCCATTAACGCCACCGGTCCGGGCCGGACCCGCGGGAAAGCTTCGTGAGAAGTAATTAACATAAAATTTTCGACCATCCACCGGCATAGAAGCCAGCGAGCAGGGCGAAAGTCTGCTGCTGCCAAAGGGGCCCGCGAATTCCACGACGTTACCGGTGCAGAGCTCTCCTTCTTCTTCTTTTTATGCGCCACCGTCGCTTTGGCTGCTCGCTCCTATTTTATGCTAATCATTTTTCAACCGTTTTGCATAGTTTTTTGCCCCCCCAACCCGGGCCCTTGCCACGAGCTTCGCATAATTTCACATTCCGCGAAGTTCTTTTCGCGAACCGCGAGAAGTGGGCAAACTTGAAGTGCCGAAAAAAGCGCCTCTCGGTTCCGGCAGGCAGGCGGCCACCGAGAGGGGCTCCTCGACGGCAGCTAGGTGTGCCCCGCGCTACGAAAGCAGCTTTCCGGGGCGAGAAACGTTGCCGAAACAGTTGTTTCGGAAGCAAACTTTCGTCGTCGTCGTCGTCCGCTAACTACAGTTTGTGCGTTCGGAAGCCACGATGCTCGCGCAAGAAGTGTTGCGCTATCCAGCAAAACAATCCGGCCCCACCACAAACACCGAACGGCCGCAGGGTGTCCTAAAAGTGCAATGAAATTGTCAGTCAGGTCCTCCGCAGCGATGGTCGTTAGCGAACCTGTCAGCTGCCGGCTCTGTCGATTTACCATCATTAGCGAGAGGCTTTGACCAGAGTTTGACGCTCCTCAGCCGGGGCGAGTTAAATTGTTTGCATTTTGCAAATTTGATTCCAAAAGTCTACGCGCAAAACACTCCATAAGTTTGCGGCACAGCGGAGCACAACTTGAAGGTGTAACTTTGAAATTGAAAGCCACCTCACATCATCATCAGTCGGCGCCCACAAATCGGCATCGGAATCTCGAAATTGAATTATTAAATAAATCTCAACGGCAAGAGGCAACAGTAGCTGCTGCACTGCACTGCACAATAAAGTTTACCTTTACCCCGCTCGCTCACTGCCAGCCGCCCAAACTCAAACATAGTCCCATCTGTTGGAAGTCCCACCGCATACAGTGTATGACCGTGTTACGGCGTAGAAATAGGTTATTTCTTATTTTCTTCAACTAAAAATTCATTTTCTTATCGTCATCCTTACCACCTTAAAAAGCATGTATTTCTGAATAAAATTCAAACATTAATTTCAAAGATCAAACAATTGAATTTCGTTAAACTCTGAACCTTTGACAATGTTCTCTCTAGATATCAGTCCACCCGAATACCCGAAAGAATTTATGGTTTGTCCTTCGCGCAAAGGCTTACGGTACGTTCTTGACAACTTATATATTGAATTTTCCGCTTCCTATTCCCATTTATGCTTTATGATAAAAACTTGGACCAACACAAAAAGGCACAAAAAGGAACACCATTAAAGTGAACAGAGTAATTCAATGACTGATCAATATCAGCGGCAAATGTGTTGTCCAATACTGTAACAGTACACACATATCGATGAAGCATAATATTTTTCCCTGGCACCGCTTCATCGGTTGAGGATGAACGAAATGTAAATCAATTTTCACAAAAAGCAACCGCAAAAAGGGTGCCTCCGAGATCCGACCACCGCCATCCGCCAGATGATAAGGTGACACGGTCTGTCTGAGTGAGGGTGTGTCGAAAGCGCTCAAAATTGGGCGAATAAATTGCTCCAACTTTACGACGGCGATGATGCTCCGCACGATACTTTTCGAGGAAGATCAGCACGTTCAATCTGAACTTTTCACACCGCCCGTTTCCTGCGAATCCTGATGCTGCTGCTGCCAGCGGTCCTGCGGTGTAGCCCAGGCGGTGGACGGTTGAACGACAAACTTGATTTCGGCAAAACCGAATCGAATAATAAATGGCCCACAGTATATCATTCTCGGGAAATCTCTTCGGCGGATCAATGGTTGCGACGTCTCTTCCGGCAGAGGGCCTTCCGGAAGTTAAGCAAACCAATCTTGTCCCGGCGACCCGTGCCAGATCGTGACCGTGACGACCGGGACCACGTCGCATGAATTAAGATTCGATAAAGGGGTTTACAACAAATCAATTTCGGTGTGGTTTCGGGGCCGACAATTTATGGGAGCCCGTGACACGTGCTACATGTCTGTGTGTATGTTTCGGTAAAAGGACACATACACAATCGATGACCTTTGTGTGTTTGGCGTGTGCGTTGAAATTATCTCACCCGACATAAAAACATAAACCCGAATTTTATGCGAATCGGAAGTGAGAGCATCGCTCTTTACGATCGGAATAAAACATTTAAAACGATGCGACGAATTCTAAACACGGACGAACCGGCGGGACCGGGATCAACAATGCGTGATACTTTTAACAACACACCCACACACAGGACATAAAAACAAAATCCAACACCACCAATCAAACCGTTTTCGGGCCGAGTACTGGGTCGACGCCAAAATTGAGCGGCAAGCGGCCGCATGTTTTATGATCGATTTTCAACTGGCACCGGCCAGCGATTGTGTGGGGGGGAAAGAGCTTCAAAACCCACCACAACGGCGCACACAACAATCAATTGTCATTTCATCCGCGTAACCGGCGTGCCAGGCCAGCGTATTCCGCGTGCTCTCGGAGACCGGCATCATAAATGGCCGTCATAATGTGGCACGTGACCGTCCGCCGTTGTGCCCGTGACGGGGAGTATCGTGACGGAAGCCGTCCATTTTTTTTATCACATTTCGGAAGCCCGACGACGACGATGCTCAGCCGTTCCCCGTGAACGCGGCGCGCTACAAAATCCCAAATCCGCTTCAAACAGAAGGGATATTGCACCGCAACATGCAACTCTCGAGCAAAATAAGGACGTCCTCGAGAAGGCGCCCGTGGAATCCCCGGGGGCGGTCATGGAGACAGTTTTATTGGCTAGAGGCATGCAAACTCGCGCTACCTGAGTGGGGCGTCCTGGGAAAACTGAGAGGAGCGGCTTTTTTCCAAGCTCGTTTTTCGCGTTCTTTGCTTGAAATTGAAACCGATTGATTGATTGATTGATTGATTGGATGGAGAGTTGAGATGTTGTTGGTGGTGGTAAACGACACAAGTACCGCAACTTTGTTTCAAGTGTTTCAATTTAACGGATCTTGTAGAAGGTTTTGGAGTACTTCCGTGGAACGTGTTAGTCATTAGACGGAACTCTACTTTTGACCTACAGTAAGCTATCATTCTCATTCGATTCTCATGACATGACCAGCCTACAGGAGCCTTGTGAGGCATAAACACTGTACGACACTAAGGTCATTGTACATTGCGTACAGGTTGCTGTTGTATTTGGTCTTGTTTTCGTGTATCTCCCGACCGAGATTGTCCGCAGCTTGCAGTTTGATAGTTCTTGAAGTCTCCAGTCCAGTCTCTGAGGAAGATTACTGAAGAGAATACAACTTTCCGCTCAGAAGAAAGGGTTTGTCAGCGATGTTAATTACTTTAATTAACCTACCATCGAAATGCTTTTCATTTTAACCTCCGAAAATCGATTAAAAAGATAACAACTTAATTGACCACCACAACAATTTCCTACTGCGATACATCGTCGCCTGTGGAACCACATTCTCATTCCCATACGACGCCATATTACGACCACGAAGCGAAGCGACCCCAACACAACACGGAAAGCACCGAAACCCTCCGCTTTGATCGTTCGCTAAATGCCGTGTAAGTGAGTGGAAACAATTTGGCGGATTGTTGTAATTTCTTGCCTCACTGTAATTCACACTGTGTCCTCCCCGCCAGCGCCTAGGGCGGCGGAAAACATCGCTTCACCCTAAGCATCCCGAAATCCCACCGACTCGTGGGCTTGGTAGGCTCGCGTTGGGTGTCAAATCACTTCCCGAAATCCACGCCGGGCACATCGAGGGCCCTGGAGCTTGGGTGATACAGGGGACACTCAGCCCACACCGACACCACCGACCGAGCCAGACCGCCAACGAACCATAAATAATAATGCTTGTCAACACACGGGGCGCGCGCATCAAACCCATGCTAAGTCGGTGCTTAAACTCGCCAACTCGGCGCTCGGCTGCTTTTTTACGACGCTCGACGACGATGAAAGCTAGCAGCATAAAAAACCAACTCGCCGGGTTCTGTGCCGCGGATTACGGGGCGAACCAAAAGGGGCAGGGAGCGACCGAGAGCCGAAAAAAGGCTACGGGGACATTACGGGAACACTACGGTTGTTGGTGTGAACAGCGAAACAGAAACCAAAACCCCAGTTTCATTTCCAGGGCGCGCGGTGTATTAAGTCACCACCCAGCGTTCTATTTGTGCGACATAATCGCGCGTCACGTTCCGCACGGCAACATAGAAAAAAGAAAACACCAAAACAAACAGTCGAAGTCCATCTGGAGTGGAGTGTGTTTGTGGCCAGGAACAGATGGAGCTCTCAGCGCGCAAAAGATGATGCTCGAGAGCATAAATCTGTATCAGCGACTACCGCGCACCGCAACATATTAGCATAGGCCCCGCGCCGCCGCTGGAACCGATTCGCGCACATAAATCACAACCCCAAAGGGAAGGGGACTAATAAATTCCGACAGAAACGGCGGCGTCTGTCGTCGGTGGAACAGATTGTTTTTCGGCAGACGAAAATGGACTGCGGCACCGAACGTACCACCTTTCCTCCTTCGCTGAACACACTAATGCTGGCATTAAAAAAAAACGGCCAAACACGGGAAAAATAGTTATGCTCCTAGCGCCGGGAGACAGGAGATAATTCGTTTTCTGCATTTCTATGCAGATGATGTGATTTATGCGAGGCAAGAAACAAAGCGACAGCGAACGAACCGGAGCCCGGAATAAGCTGTTTGCCGTGTTCCTTCCACTTTTTTATAGTTTAGTAGCCCCAAACATAAATCGTCGCCTTACGACCGTGGCTAGCATCCCCTTCCCTCCCGCTCACCCCGTTGAAGATTGGTTCTTTACGGTCGTGTTCCGCCTCTTTCCCTGTGCGGTTGGGCGAGGGCCACCCCCCAAAAGCACGCTGTCACCAGTAAGCCGCTCCAGCGGGTCCCCGTACCGCGCACCTCTAATGCTGTAATGCTCATAAAAATCACATTAACCGCAAACAGCGGAGTAAGTCAACAATCGAAGCCTTCGGGCGAGGCTTTTCGAGAGCCTTTCCGACCAACAAAAAAAGGGTCCTCCAATCGATTGGCCCCAGCCTGCAGGGATGGTGGGGATTGTGGTTTCAGCTGAAGAGACCGGCCTTTTAGCCGGTCTCAAACCTCCGAAAAATAATAAAACATCAAAATGAGCCTCAATCTGGGGGGAAGAAAAAACATCCAACAACGGACCGCGCCATCCCCGAAAGGAAGTTGAAAGCACCGAAACCGAAGCCCACCCACAACATCCGGCGGCGATCTCACTCTCTCTCTCTCTCTCTTTCTCTCTCTTTCCATCAATCGATCCTTTCCTAGGCTACGCGCGGGCATGATTCGCCGATTAGTTACGTAATCTTCATCGGCCCAGCCTTTGACCGGCCGAAGCATAAAAGTGCCCACCGTCCCTAACATCGCATCACAAGTATCGATTCGCGTGGGGTGGTGTTGGGGGAGTAAAATTCGCACCAACCCCCATTTATGGGAAATCCGCATCGAGGACCGTGGTGTGCTAAATTTCAACTGAAGAACGAAGTGTAATAACTTAACCGATTGGTGATGGCGGGATTGGAAAATATTTCATTAACTCGCTTGTGCTCCACACCGTCTGGGCGCCGCCAGTTCGGTGGTTCCAGAGGACAAATGAAAGTCGCCCGACAAAGGTAAGAAAGAGAAGGCATAAATAATTCATTCGGCACAGGCACCTGGCCCGACACCGGCGACGATGTCACTCCCATCTCTAAATTGTTGATTAGTTCCCAACTTTTGGGCTGAGCATCTGCTTTGCCGCCTTCTATAACCGCGCATAAAACATCGAGCACCGCTGACGCTGAACGGATTGTGATTTTCGCTGCAAAACAATGTACTTGTGGAAAGATTTGCAAACGGGAGATGCTACTAACCATACACTCCTGGCGGCCGGCGACATTCCCCGCGAACCGTTTATCCTTTCTTCCTGCCGATGATGGGTGATTCTTTTCTCAGCCTTTATTTTCAAATATTCCTGGATGCCACAGGCAATGTGGATGCCAAAAACGGCGACGTCGATTACGAAAACACTGTCACAGTCGGATTCTGCTCGCGAAATGGACACACGCGCGCGTGCCAAACGCGACCGGCTGGCGGTTGGTTGGGAAATTATTTTGTTTTATTTCAATACCACTACAAACTCCGGTGGTGGTGTTGGTACCGCTAGTGTGCTACTTAAGCACCGGGCGCGCGGGGACGACATGCACACTCGTCTCGCGGACCACCGACTTTCGCCGGACACTTTCCGATTTATTTATTTACTTTTTTCGGCTCCCTCGTCTGGGATGGATTCAAATTTTCTCTCGCTCCCTCTCTGTCGCTCTTGCTGAAGGGGCAGACTGATCACATACGACGAACACAAACACCGAGACGAAGCCACGGGCGGCACACACTCTCCAATACACTCGGCCCCTTTTGGGAGAGACTCCTTTGCCGTGGGAACTCCGACAACACGCACGCGAGTGACGAGAAAGTGATCCTTTCTGCTTTCTCTCTCACTCTACGCCGCTCTCTCTCTCTCACTCTCTGTAGTGGACCCTGGGGAGGTACTCTTTCAAATTGAATTTGCTTCCTTTATAATTTAATCATTCCTGGCACACACTGCACTGCAATGCACTTCACTCAGCAAATGTGCACTTTTTGGGGCAGATTTCTTCTTTTTTCTGCTAATGAATTTGCACGATAGCTGCATATAATTAAAAATAAAATTAATTTAAATTAATACACCGCACAGACACACACAGAGACCACGAGCCACGGAAAGGCACCCCGCGTAGTTTGAAGTGGAAGAGAAAGTGGTTTTCATGTGATTATGGCGCCGGTCACTTGATCGCCCAAGAGCGCCGTTTGAAGGCGCCCGCCCTGGCCAGTGAACATATTCTCCGGCGTAAACATAAACTTTTCCTTCTATCTCTCTCTCTTTAAAAAAAAAACACACGAACGTGAACTTCCAACGGACAGGTGTTCCACATCGACGCACCGGTGTTAAGCGCAGGCCATCCGAATTTCCATCTTCTACGGGCCTAAGGGTTAAATAAACTGTGCTGCGCCACAGAGACACACTTACAGGGACACGCCGGTACGAGCATTCGAAAATGGTACTCCAATCAAGAATGGCATCATTCGATGCGGTGCCAGTGCACCCTTCCTGAGGGTGGTTCCGATGCGCACAACACCACCCGGACAGGGCACAGACCGATGTTTTATGCACTCATATGTACACACGGCCATGGCCAACACACTCGAACGAATCGCCCATGAATGAGCGCATATTTTATTGATCCGACCTCAAACGGTATCTCTCGGAGACATCGTAGCAACAATACACCTTTTTAGATGTTTCTGACGCACAACTCACGGTTAACTACGATATTTCATTAAAAACCATCAAATTGACAATCAAAACACCGGCAACAACAAAGCAACCGCTGGGCAACGGTAATACATACACCGAGATGGCCACGGGAAAATACAAACGCACTCACGTTGCGTTTGGCGTCAGAACTGACGTTGTGTACACGTCACCGGCAGTAAACAATCGGCGCTGCATGCACACAACCGTAGGCACCACCCCACCACGAACTTAACCCTGAATTGACACACGATCGAAAAACAAAGCCAACAAACGACACAGACCACCAGCACCACTACAACATCACCAATATTATTTAGATAAGACGCAAATTCGCGGCGTGTGCGTCGTATTTTCCGGCTCCGTTTTCCCACTCGTTGCACAATATATTTTCAGTTTCACCCAGCGAACGGGGCACCAACACACAAGCAGCAGAGTGACCCCAGCGAGACGCGCGTTCCGGTGAGTTCACCCAAATCAACAAACCGCGCGCCGCGAGGGACGCGGACCGCGGACATAAACACAAACCTCCGGACCGCCTGACGGACAGAACTCGACTGAGAAAAGTGGCGAGTGCACCCGATTGGGTCGCCGGTTCGGTCGCCCGAGCGTGGCACGACGGGTTGCGGCCGAGTCCGCTGATTGGTTGGTTGGTTCGTCGAACCGAACGAACCTTCCAGATCGCGCCGTTCGGGAACGGTTCGGGAAACCCGAAGCGAACGCCGAATTTTCGAATTTGAAACATTTTTGCATAAAATCAGGATTGGGGATTCAACGGGAACTGTTTCCTTTTTCCTAGCAGCCCGTAAAGCATCGAACGCAAACGTAATGTTAAACAAACATCAGCACGCCGAGCACGGGCGGCAAAGGGCAAAGGGTAAAGGGTTGTTCGGGGAATTTCGCGAAGCAGCGATCGGATCGGGCCCCGAAGCTCCGTGTGCTCGGTTTGTTTGGACTTTGATTTGTTTTCCATTCGAAAGGGGGGAAAACGATGGAAAACGAATGATTCATCCCGAATTTTATCTATTTTTCAACACCGCCAACCAAAACAATCAACAACGGAGCACTCGGAAAGTGAGAAACGATGACGTCACACCTGGCGTTACCATATAATTAGTTTGCTGCTGTGGAAATCCTTGAAATGATTCTAGAGATCGAATCGCAACGAATTTAAGAGGTGAGTGAGTACGAAAGCGGGTCACAGCAGCACAGGAGCCAATGCTCGTTAATGTCGGCCGTGCCAATGTTCCACGCAATCGGTACCAATTGCTGAGCAGCAAATTGACAGCCGAGTACTGCAAAATGCGACAATCATAAAGCTTTTAAGTTTGCATTCAATTCTGCAACAGCGCGGGACGATACGCCAGGACATGCAGAGAGCATACGGCCGGGGCGATCAATGTTGGCAACGTTCATGATTATGGGACCGGCGGCAGCGGCCATTTTCGCGTTCATCGCCTCCATTCCCATCGTCCGTCCCGTCTCGTCCCGTCCGGCGCGCGCGCAGCGGAACGGGAAACTCTCACGTACCGTCCCACATCGGCGGCGGCGGCGGTGCAATCACCTGAAGTGTACCGAGAGCCGAGCCGAAACGCCAAGGCCTCCACATAATAATCATAATATTTTATTACGCACGTCCCGCTTCCGCCATTTCACAGTGTTTTTATGCTCCGCTCCGCTGTGTGGCCGGCCGATGGACAACGGGGCCATTTTCTGCCAGCACTGCAAAACTGGAAACTGTGCCACGTGGCCCACCCGGCCTTTTGCGGGAGGCGTGCGTGCGTGCGTGCGTGGTGTTCTATTTTGAAGATGGAACACACCGCCCTCCCACGGCAAGTGCTGTCGTGTTTGCCAATTCGTCCTCCTTCTTCTCTCTCCCTCTCTCTCTCTCTCTTTCTCTCTCTATCTCTATCTCTCGCTCTCTCTTCTCTCTGAAGAAGCGCAAATCGACTGATTTGGAAATAATCGAAAACAACTCGAAATGGCAGCTCTGGTTTTGACGGGCCATGAAAGCGAACGGGGTGGAAAATAATTGGGTGGTGGATTGGAAAAACTTTTCACGGATTCCAACCCACATTTGGTAGCCCTTTTGTGACAGACAACACACGATGTGATTGATACATATTAGCTACTTACACAAACGACGTATCATCAGGACATCAGGAAGGGGATCGTTAGGCGTTGAACGATTGAAGAATTTAAGGACTCACCTGTAACGAAAAAAGGATTTAAACGTTGGGTTAATATACGATATAGATGCAAAATTTGAACAAATAATTCGACACTTTAGACACTTTTATTAGCTACATCATACAAGCACTGCAGGTCAAGTGGCGAAGTTTGTAGTCCTCGCTCGATTGACTCCATGTAACCACCCGGCGATATCTGCCGTGAAGGACGACTTAGGAGAGTCGAAAACTTTCAGCCAGCGGATTGAAACTGGCGGTATCGCAGAGAGGCTACTACGTCTCGGTGCTTCGCAGTTTCTTCTCGCCAACTTCTAAAACCATGAGACGATACCGGAACCGGTCGACCATAAATTGTACAACATAAGCATGCCGCCGCCACCGCCTGCGGTCACACGGTGGCCCGCCTGCGGTGAACGTTCCGCGTCCCGAAACGCCACCCCACAACACACCCGGTCACCAGAATGTGTGGAAGTTCCTCTTCGGCCACCAGAAATTGAGTAGACAGCGAGCAGAGATTTAGCCTCCACCGGAATTTGCCGGTAGTAGCCTTCTCTGCGAGCTACGTTCTGTGTGGAGTTCTCGAACTCTGGCCCGATTACCCGGGGAACCGGACTGTCCGTACTTTGTCCGTTCCCAACTGACTGGGAAGAACCAGGATCGTTATTAAAAACATAATTTCTTCTGGGACCTAAAGACCATTTAATGGGGGTTTCTTTTTCGGAGCCTTCACTTGAAGAGACCGCCATACGGTTGCGGCGGTTCCCGGGGAACGCTCCTGGGGCGGTCTTCAACACAACAGCTTCACGCACCAGCTAGCCGCCCATTCAGCATTAACAGAAAAAGTTCCACTTTTATGTGCCAACCCAGAAGGGGAGTTGTAAAACCCTGAGCATAAGCAGCAAAAGGCGAGCTCAGAAGTCGAACACAGATAATGGGAAATATTGTGCCACTTTTACAACCCTTCCGGTGGCTGCGGAGGAAGTTCCGCCCCGGGGAGTTGGTGTGGGTGTGTGTGGGACGCCAACGCAGACGAGCGTAGGCAGCACACACCAGTTTATCTTCCCATCACGAGCTGCGAACACGTAAAGAACAAGATGATACTATCTGGGGAACTGTTGCAAGTCGTGCTCAAGTCGCTCCACCGCCAGCCAGCCAGCACCGGCGGACCCTTGGGTGGCGTTTGATTGCTGCTTACGCAAATACTTCCACCCCTTACTTCCTCCTCGTGTCGGGATTGGGGGAGGAAACACACGGCGAGTTGCTCTTCCGTTCGCAGCTGACACGGATCTCTAAATAACTTGACTCGAAGACACTCCCTCCATGCGCAGAAAGGACACGATTGATAGGGGGTCGACGATAGGGGAACATTATGGCGAAGGAGAACGTGAGGAATGAGGTGGCCAACACGTGGCACGCAGGAAGGAAAACAATTATTCTAAACGATTAGCTCAGTCTATAGAGACTTTTACGGTGGCTTTGTACGTCTCGGATCGGATGATGGGCCGGGTTAACAGGTTTTCCATCAGCTCACAAGGATTTGAGGGAAAGGACAGCAATCTGCCCGTGCAGGTCCCGCTGGGCAGAAGCCGAGCCAGTGGGGGGAGTTCAGGATTGCAGCTCAACTACTTAAGGAGTAAACAAGCCCGGGACCGGTTGCAGTGTAAACGATGGGTTGATTGAGCTCGTTCCTACTAGTAGCTGGAACCTACGAAAGACAAAGTTCTTTGCGTTTAATGACTCTCCATGAACTGAATTTAAAGCACTCGACGAGCTGGGAGTGGACACTCGATGGACAAATTAGTTTGAAGAACTTTAAACCCATGTAGTACTTTTATTATGTTGGATATGCAAATTACGAGCATTATTACCAATCAAGCGAACTATAAAAATGGAGCCTCATTTGGCCGGAAGACAATATGCTGGATGGCTAATTAACGGGCCAATTTGCGACTCGCCGCCACAATTGTCGGCGTGTTAAGCAACGCATCGAGGCCATAAAATGCAGAATTCTGCATGTCGTGCGATAGAATTTTTATGACCCCCATAAAACCCAGATTCCCAGGTTCAAATGTACTCAGTATTTATAGTCCCTCTAACCTACTGTACGCCCACGGCGGCCCAGTCTTTGAACCCGACAGGGATAGAGAGCGAGCGAAAAGTGCAATGAAGTTGTCATCCGATGCAGAGACAGACACCGAGGTGGTGGCGCCAGGCCAGCCAGCCACCAGTTTACTCAACATATTCATGAATCAATCTAACGAGACACCGGCGTTCATCTTGCCACTCTGCCCACCGGGGGGAGCCGGAGACAAGTGTGCTGATAGCATTAATTAAAATATCTTCCCCGCAACAGCAGAGCTGGGCGACATCGTCGCAATGTCGCAAAGCCTTCCGCCGCACGTCGTCAGGGATTACTGCACTTTCACCGCCCGACATCCCGCCCACCCACACACACAGTGGCATGTTGACGTGTCAACTCGAGGTGGATCCGGATCCGGAGCGAGAAGTGTAAAACACTCGCCGGAACATCGCTCGCCGGTGTTGTCGCCGGCGATGCGATGTCCGCCCGACGCGGATTAGCAGCGACAGCCACCGGACACACCAACACACAACACAATCGCACATGTGTTGCGACCACCACCGCCACCGCCCGCTGCCGCCCGTGCACAGGCATGCTGGACATATGCTCGCGCGGCACACACAGGTTCACTGGAACGGTTGCGGATGTAATTATAACCCATCCATCATCGCAGCGTTTTCGGTTTGGCGAGTCCACGGACGGAGAGTACCACCTACCTTCCTTCCTCCTACCCACCTGTCTATCCGGCCTGTCGTCGTCGCCGTCGGTGCTGTGGCCGGAAAAGTTTCCTCTTTGGAATGTCCGTGACCGTGTGTGTGCGTGTTTTTCTCGCTTTCGTCTCTGTTTTTCCGAATTTACGGATTAATGTGAAACATTCTGTCCGCTGCGCGCGTTGTTTATTTTTCATTTTTGGCCGCCCAACGGCGTTTCGTTTTCGCGGACTCGCGGATATTCTGTCCCGCGTCCCGCCGGCTTTCCGCCCGGTTGACGATAACGCGGCATGGCGTGCCGATGTGGCGCGGGCGGTGGGCAGATGTTTGACTGCCCCGAGATTGTTTACATACATTCCGCCAATCGTCCAACACTAATTTGGTGCGTAGTAAATTTTTGTGTCCGGCGCCCGGCCAGCGGAGCGGGAGTTGGTTACTTGTTTAAGGTATTTTCAATCAATTTTTCAATAAAATACCTTTCTAGAAAACGAAGAAGAAAATAAAGTGACGAGATGACTTTTCGAGGACATTGAGATCCTCCAAAGTATACCATACCCTGCTGGTCCCACCAAGTCAACGACAGTAGATGGGCGCTTACGGTTCTCAAAATGAACCACTTTCCATCGGCAGTGACAATCCGATAAAAACCCGACTTCTTTTGGTGTTGTTAAAGCAGATTATTCAATATGTATGGGTTATATTTTCGGAGTTTCTGGATCTTTCCCATGATTTTTAATCGTAGCGAAATAGCTGTTTGGGACACATTCAGCATTTTTGCATATTTTTGCTCGGTTTGGGTTGGGGTCTGCATTCAACAACTTCTGCAATTCCTCAACATCAAACCTTTTCACTGCACCAGGATGGTTATTATCCTTCAGAATGAAATCACCCCATATGAATGGACAAAACTTTCTCTCAGATGTATTTACTGTTAGCGCATGTAAATCATAAGCATGCAAATGATGTGCTTCTCCTTTCCACTTTTAATGACATTTCGCCTTTTTAATTACATTTTACATATTTTTGCAAAATGTTGAGTAAGTTTTCGATTGATTTAAAAGTTCTATTCTGCAGTTATTGACTGTTGAAGAGATCAACCTTTCCGGATGTTTCAAAATCAATTGAAAAAATGAATGCCCACACAGTGTCTGTTGGTTCCACCTCAAATTTTGTCAAAAATTCACTTATTCGTATGCATCCCAAAAAACCTTGCACTTCTTGCTGGTTGGCTGCTGGCTGGTGCTAGCGTAAAATGATAAGCACCCGCGTGGCGAGAAAGTGATCTCGTTTAGCCCGGACCGGTTTATCTCGCTCAATCAATCATTAATTAAACGAAATTAAATGAACATCATTTGCATAACCGTGCGCACACACACAGTCGCCTGACGCACGACAAAATTTCCACTTACGCGGCCCCACGCTAAAAGGCCAACTTAAAACATTCATTACCCGGTCCGGTTACTGACGCCGCCGTTCCGTTCCGTCGTTGGGAAGGCGCTCCATGGGTCAAAAAGGTCCCGGGTTTCGGGCGGTGGTACTACAGGGGTGAGAGGTGTTTAACACCTCCCATCAGGGGGCAGGCTATCGTGTGGAGCAGCACCCGCGGCTTCAAACGCAGCACCCGAAAAGTTGAACGCCAAGTGATTAACACGCTTGCGTGGCGTGTACAATTGTCAATTTGTGCTCAGGCACGGTGCGACACTTAAAAGAAGCCAAAACGGACGGCGTAAAGTAAGAAGTAGCCCCCGGTCGTCCCCGTCGTCTCCAACATGTTTTACTTGCTTAATGTTTCGTGCCGGGCCGAGCCCCGCACGCACCCAGCGCCGCCGACGGTTTGGGGTGGCCGACTGTTTCCCGGGCGAAGTTTGACAGCATTTCGGGCGAAAATGTTTTTCTGCTCGTTGTGCCGAGGAACCGCGCCACGAACCACCCAATCCTGGAGGCATTTTAAAGTCGAACGTCGTGGACGTCGTCGCGCGTACACCGTGACCTAGTTGCGGTGGCCGTCGTGTCGCGCTCCGGTTCTTCGCAAACTTTCACAAAATCGCAACATTCGATTTTTTTGTTTGTTTCCTTCGAGTCCGTCTGTCGGTCAACGGCACCCAGCGTCTCGCGAAGGAACGGAACGACGGCTGGCGTCGTCGAATGCGCGACCAGACTGCTCGGCCAAGAAAAAGGTTGACCTTAAACCCATCGCTGGTGGTAACCGAAGCCGAAAACCAACAAAAAAAAAACAACAATCCCAATGCTTCGCCCCCGGGAGTGGACGACGGAACATAAATTTGTTCACCCGATTCCTCGTGAACAATTCGTTTCGGGCTTTCTTCATCTTTTCTCGCCCTCCCGCGTCGGGTCGCACCGGTTTCAGCGTGTTCGCTCGGGGGGGGGGGCATGTGAAATTTTATGCTCGTTTATGCTCTCGTCGGCGCGGATGCGGGTGCGTAAATAATTTGTTTAGTTTTCTGTTCACAGTTTTGCTTCGAAAAACGCTCGCCCGTGTGCCTGCCGTGTTAAACACTTTGCCAGCGACCACAAATTGCTACAAAAAGCGATCACGACCTTCGAGGTGAGGTGATGTAGCAGCAGCAGTGCTCGAGCATCGAACCTAGAGGTCTTATCGCATCGCCTCATTGACGACGGTCCACGAGGCTTATGTTCAAAGCGCGATCTCGGCGTGTTCGGGAAAACAGTAACGGCCGGATGTAACGGCCGAAAAATGTTACTTCCTTTGATAAGTCGATTGAGTGACCGGGCCGTGACCATGACCGACCAAAGTCGGTTAGCAAACCGCCACGGTCGAAAACATCGCTGTTATTGTGTTTCGGTTGGAGCTTCTACTTCAACTGATTTTGTGGTAGTTTGTTCATTTTCTAAATACTCGTGAGAAAGACACATTCTGATGCTTTACGGTTTACTTACGGTGCCTAGATTGTAATGCTACATGTCTAGGCCAATTTTCAACCATTTTCAGAATATGATTCGATTATGTTTGTGACTTTGTAAGTTTCCGGACACAAATTACAATTTTAATTGGACAAAGGAGAACATTTTAGTGAGGCTTTTATATATTGGAACAATTCGAAAGTAACTTACGTAGCTTTCGCTAGTTTATGATACTTACATAATATTTTCTATAGCAGTAAAAAAAATTAGACCATTCGGAGAAGAACTTTAGCCTTTTTCTTCTAAACAAAATATGTGCACTACCGAGCTAAGTTTTACTATTGAACGTTTGCTAGTTTATCAAAGTTCTACGTCCCGATCAACTTCAATCGGTCCACTTCCTGTCAGCGACCCTCGTTGCATTGCTGAACCGATTCGGAACTGATTGGCTGGTTGTGGAACTATAGGAATGCGGAGATAGAATATTCAACATATCATCAGGCATGTGATACACTCATGAATACTGTTATGATTAGAGCTGAGAACACCTGCCCGGCGCTCCCGGTGGCCGACTAACGGAGAAGACGACCGGGAAGAGGCGAGAATCGAATCGTTAAAGCATCGGAAGCCCAGACTGTTTGCAGCATGTCCGTCTGCACTGGAGCAGCACGAGGGAAAATTACACAGAATTACACGCCAGTAAAGCAGGTCACACATGCTCTGTGTCGCTGCCGCTGCAGAAGTTAACCAGCGGACGACCAGTGTAGTGACATTACATGCACGATACATGCGCCGGCCAGCATAGAAAGCATGCTGCAGCAAATGACCGTGCCGTGGGCGCCAGCAGCCGGGCCACAATCACAATCGCACAACACAATCGCACAACACAATCGCTGCTCGGATGCTTTGTTGGGACGTGTTCCTGGCCACCGCTGCACACACCTCGAATGCACGTGGCGTAATAGTAATGAATTGCGTCAGGGAGGCTTACCATTGTCGTAGCAGTCGCAAAATTAGATAAATTCCATTCCAGCATTAGGCTACGATGCAGGCTTCAGGATAAACCTGAGGTCTTGAGTAAGATAAATTTTCCCAAAATTTCACAGCCAAAGAAACACTCTTGCCGAATCCTTTTTCAGTCCGCACCATGTTACAATATTGCGCTTCCGCCAGGCACTTACGTCTAACCCACTACTCCAGGAAAGAGTTTAAAGAAGTTAGGAATTAAATTTTCTACAGCGAAGCCAGCGAAACAAGGATCACAAAAAACAAACAGTGACCACGAACCAGCGGAACCTCCCAACGACCAAGTTGACCGGGGCAGTGCTCCGGGGTATTAATTGTGTCCTGTGCGGTTACAGGATTACACTACATGCTTCTTTTGGACCCTCCGGACCGTACCGGAGCCCGCGACGGGAGCCCCGATGCATTCCACAGGAACCACCGAAAGCACTATTTATATGTAATTGAAATATGCTCAGCTAAGTGATTTCGGCCAGTATTCGGCCACTCTTTCTGTACCGTGCGCCATCAGCATAGCCTCGCCCGTCGTCGCTGTGGCCTCTCAGCGAGCGCACTCGAAACCCGGTCTCGGAAAAGGTCTCGTGCCCCTGGCAGGACGCAGGATGTGCCAACGCCGCATTGGGACTTTCACATTCGCAAGCACCATACACAGGTTTCGATTTGTTCCGTTCCAAATTAACAGCGTGTCATTCAGGTTCGTGTGGCTACCGTTGCATACTTTGGTTAATTAATAGCGTGCCAAGGCCAGATTGGCCTCCATCATTACATTTTGTTATGATGTAAAAGCGTCACTCAAATTTGGAAATGATTGAGATTGATTTTTCGATCGGATTCAGCGATGATGGCCGATAATGTTACAGGCAAATAAATGCTGTCAATTGGCGCCGTTCGTGGAATTCGTTTCCCGTGCAATGTTGCTGACCCCGCCATGTGTTATCCGATTCCAGCTTATGGTGGGAAAATGCAATGCATTTTAAAGGAATGATTGATTTCAGGTTTCGATCGGGCACGGCCACTGCTATGTTTGGCGATTCGCTAGACCAAACAAGTCCATTAAATTGCTGATATAAAAAGGAACATTAAATTATGCGTCAAAAGTACCACTTTTCGAACGACGAGATATACTGGTAGCTATCCCCCAGCCAAAAGCCCTGCTGCTTACTGGCACCGGGAGGGATTCGGTTTAATGAAGTTTTCTGGCCACCTCCAGGCAACCTACCCATTCCCGACGTCGCGTCGGGAATGTTTTCGTTTCATCGCCCGGAATTGGGTTCCAAAAGCCCGATTCCGATAGCTCTTGCCGACGGTCTTTCTTTTCCCTCAATAAACCGAACAGAGATTGAAATCCCAATCTTCCCAAAGGCGTCCGGTGGGACGGCGGTTCATCACGGCGGCGATGCACCGCAGTACCGAGCACAGAACTATCAAAATTCTCGGCCGGGTCCCTCCTTGGCTCTAGGGGACTTTAGAAGATAGAAGATGGCTTAAGCCGCCCGAATAGAACTCCCGAAAGTGGTGACGGGCGTGTATCGTCGTAGTGCGGTAATCTTCTTAGGTATTCCCTTTACTCCACCCAAACTCTTAGCCGATAACGATTCACTGGCCACCCCATTGGGGGAGCCATACGGGGGGATCATTATGTTTGTCACCCGGGCCGTGCTCCGACGTGCTGCACGGAATTCAACTCGAGGGAGATTGGACAGAGGGCTGAATTCCCATTTTCATCACCCGAGAGCATTGAATTCCGGGTGGACTTGTATCAGCCCCAGAAAGGGAGTTCCTGTTTTTTAACCGCAAACCGGTGGCGCAGTTTTTATGGCGATGAATGAAGATGTTTCAATCCTCTGCCAACAGCGAACAGCGAACAACTTCCCGCGAAGGTTCCTCAATTCCGCCACCCGATGATTTGTAGAACAATTAGGGCAGCCACAGGAACTGGCAGCCGAACTGGCTTCCCAGATAAGCTTCACTTGGCAGCTAAATTTACAAAGTTGAAGTTGAAAGTCGGGTGTTTGTTTAATTTTATAGCCTTCTCCTTTACATTCCACCACACAGTGCCGCTCGGTGGCGTGACTGTGTCCGTTGCAAAAGTTCTTCACGAAAGCACAGACACGACCGACCAACCGACCGACTTTCCTTTCGACCGCAGGACCGCCAGGAATGGTATGGGAGCTATGCGCAGAGGAATCTCCAGCAGGGTGCAGTCGGCTGGAGAGCCGAGAGTGTAACGAGACCGTGGCTGCGAAAGGCGTAATCATAAAAAAGGACCTCCTCGCTCGCTCTTTGCTCGTTCAACACACAAAATGTCCTTATAAAACGTGCTCGGACGCCATTCGCGACCAGGACTCATCGCCCGGTGTGCAGCGTCGTAGTGAGTGTGCCTGGTCGAAATATGCCACATGATGCCACATTGGACAGGACGGACACACACGCAGGCGGCAGTGGGCGCCCTCTCGGTAAACGGTTTGCTTTAGTGAACTTTTCCCATTTTTACTTCACTCGTTCGGGGGGAAGTCCGCGCCCGTCCATGCCATCTCTCGACCGACCCACACACACAAACAGCCCTTTATGCTCGAGTCGAGTGGCTCAAAAAAGGACACTCTGGCTCCGCGGTCGCCGGCGCAAAACTGTAGCAGAACGAGTCTGTAGTGTTACGGCACCACTACTTTGCGAGCAAACGGGGGAAAAAACTGCCAATAAAAATGGGCCACAGCGAGACGGAACGGTGCACTTGGTGGTCACCGGGCGATGCTCTTCGCCCGGTGCACCGACCGGGCTTCTATGCAAACCGCACGCGAAGACTGTATTAAAGGCGCTTCATTGGAGCACCGCGGCAAGCAACGCCAATGGAGAGTCCTCGACGAAGCGCGACGGGATCATGGAAAACACGGACGGCTCAACGTGTGATCGAAGGGTCGATGGATTTTCGAAAACAAATCCCCAAACAGCGGAACACTCCGGATGCACAGGAATTGAATGTTTGGAAAGGAACGAAAAAAATAACTCACGGCAATTCAATTAAACTGCAATCGAACACAGTGGGGCCATTTAATTCGATGACGGACACTGCGAAAACTGCGCAGATTTGAAATATTCTCCACTTTGTGGTTCGTTCGATGATCATTCTTCTTCGCCGCACCGAACAACGGGTTCCCGATCGACGAAAGGCGTCAGTCTTTCGAAGTCTGACGACTCCAGCATCAAGTGAAAGGTTCGAATAAAAATTCATACGATGTTGCTCGTTAGTTTAGACTACACACTAAATTAGTATTATAATTAAACATCTTTTTTATAGTAATTCGTAATTATTTCCAAGTTTGCCAGTTCATGAGTCAAAAGGATTATTTAACACATCGTTCAATAAGTCCCGGGACTAACTATGAAATGTTTGAAATGAAAATTATGAAAAACTATGGAATAAATAAAACAACTATGGGTTGTTTCGAATTACATAAAATTTTGAAACATCTTATCTGAAGGTTAGTACTTCTTGTAGCGACCTCGTCGTAATACGAATTCGAGCAGTCGAGCAGCACGG